>NC_042957.1:52849331-52881831 GCF_901001165.1 Salmo trutta
AAAGGCAAAAAAATGCCATGGTGGCAAAGTAAATAAAGTATGGCAAGAAAAAACACTGGAATGGTAGATTTGTAGTTTGAAGAAAGTTAAAATATAAATAATATGGTGCAAAGGAGCAAAATAAATAAATACAGTAGGGGAAAAGGTAGTAGTTTGGGCTCAATTAAAGATGGGCTATGTACAGGTGCAGAGATCTGTGAGCTGCTCTGACAGCTGGTGCTTAAAGCTAGTGAGGGAGATAAGTGTTTCCAGTTTTAGAGATTTTTGTAGTTCGTTCCAATCATTGGCAGCTGAGAACTGGAAGGAGAGACGACCAAAGGAGGAGTTGGCTTTAGGGGTGACCAGAGAGATATACCTGCTGGAGCGCGTGCTACAGGTGGGTGCTGCTATGGTGACCAGTGAGCGGAGATAAGGGGGGACTTTACCTAGCAGGGTCTTGTAGATGACCTGGAGCCAATGTGTTTGGCGACGATGATGAAGTGAAGGCCAGCCAACGAGAGCATACAGGTCGCAGTGGTGGGTTGTATATGGGGCTTTGGTGACAAAACGGATGGCACTGTGATAGACTGCATCCAGCTTGTTGAGTAGGGTATTGGAGGCTATTTTGTAAATGACATCGCCGAAGTCGAGGATTGGTAGGATGGTCAGTTTTACGAGGGTATGTTTGGCAGCATGAGTGAAGGATGCTTTGTTGCGAAATAGGAAGCCAATTCTAGATTTCACTTTGGATTGGAGATGATTGATGTGAGTCTGGAAGGAGAGTTTACAGTCTAACCAGACACCTAGGTATTTGTAGTTGTCCACAAATTCTAAGTTAGAACCGTCCAGAGAAGTTATGCTGGATGGGCGGGCAGGTGCAGGCAGCGATCGGTTGAAGAGCATGCATTTAGTTTTACTTGTGTTTAGGAGCAGTTGGAGACCACGGAAGGAGAGTTGAATGGCATTGAAGCTCGTCTGGAGGGTTGTTAACACAGTGTCCAAAGAAGGGCCAGAAGTATACAGAATGGTGTCGTCTGCGTAGAGGTGGATCAGAGATTCACCAGCAGCAAGAGCGACATCATTTATGTATACAGAGAAAAGAGTTGGCCCAAGAATTGAACCCTGTGGTACCCCCATAGAGACTGCCAGAGGTCCAGACAGTAGGCCCTCCGATTTGACACACTGAACTCTGTCAGAGAAGTAGTTGGTGAACCAGGCGACGCAATCGTTTGAGAAACCAAGGCTACTAAGTCTGCCGATGAGGATGTGGTGATTAACAGAGTCAAAAGCTTTGGCCAGGTCAATGAATACGGCAGCACAGTAATGTTTCTTATCGATGGCGGTTACGATGTCGTTTAGGACCTTGAGCGTGGCTGAGGTGCACCCATGACCAGCTCTGAAACCAGATTGCATAGCGGAGAGGGTGCGGTGGGATTCAAAATAGTCGGTAATCTGTTTGTTGAGTTGGCTTTCGAAGACCTTAGAAAGGCAGGGTAGGATGGATATAGGTCTGTAGCAACTTGGGTCAAGAGTGTCACCTCCTTTGAAGAGGGGGATGACAGCAGCTGCTTTCCAATCTATGGGAATCTCAGACGACACGAAAGAGAGGTTGAACAGGCTAGTAATAGGGGTTGCAATAATTTCGGCAGATAATTTTAGAAAGAAAGGGTCCAGATTGTCAAGCCCAGCTGATTTGTAGGAGACAGGTTAAAGAAGAATTTTTAAGCCTTGAGACAATTGAGACATAGATTGTGTATGTGTGCCATTCAGAGAGTGAATGGGCAAGACAAAATATTGAAGTGCTTTTGAACAGGGTATGGTAGTAGGTGCCAGGCACACTGGTTTGTGTCGAGAACTACAACACTGCTGTGTTTTTCACGCTAAACAGTTTGCTGTGTGTATCAAGAATGGTCCACCACTCAAAGGACGTCCAGCCAACTTGACACAACTGTGGGAAGCATTGGAGTCAACATGGGCCAGCATCCCTATGGAACGCTTTCGACACCTTGTAGAGTCCATGCCCCGACAAATTGAGGCTGTTCTGAGGGCAAAAGGGGAGGGTGCAACTCAATATTAGGAAGGTATACAATTACTGTCTCACACGCATCCAATCACGTACACACACTCATCCCACCAACATGCATTATTTATCACTCACACACACCCCTCACCCTCCCATGCACAGTCCCACACTCATTCTCACACATTTTCTGCCTCTCCCTCTAAACACACACACATCCCTCCACTGTCAGTATCTCTCGCCCACTCTGGGTTCTCGAGAGGCAGGGAGTTGCAGGGAGAGAAAAATAAAAACAGGTTGCTCTGCCTGTAAAGTTTCTCTGAAGCTCTTCTTATTCTGCTTTAACTCTGCTCTAATGCCTAGCAGCAGGGAAGCACTGATGGCTTCTGAATAGAGAGGAAATGACTTGCTTTAAAATCCTCACATCATTAACCACCCAGAGAGAAAATGCAGCTAATGGTATTGTTCTCTTCTGGCCAATCCATAGCCCAGTATGAGTGTGTAGAGTATGTTGGTAATGAGTATAGTGGGTGGCTGGTGAAGGTGGGCATGGTTGAGTGTTTGCTGGGGGCGGCTTGTTAGATAAGTGCCCACCACACAGTACAGTGGCTCAGCAGAAACATTACATTCCCAAACTGTTCTTGCGCTTGCACTCCCACAACATTTCTGAGTGATTCCTCACGAAACCCAGACAAAAAAAGACCATGATTTGGGGGATTTTCATGAAATGTAAGCCATAGAATAGTGCTTTGGAGGAAAGCTTGAGCACATACACTACCGTTCAAAAGTTTGGGGTCACTTAGAAATGTCCTAGAAATGTCCTTTTGAAAGAAAAGCTTTTTTTTTTGTCCATTTAAAATAACATCAAATTGATCAGAAATACAGTGTAGACAATGTTAATGTTGTAAATGACTATTGTAGCTGGAAACTGCAGATTTTTTTTAATGGAAAATCTACATAGGTGTAAAGAGGCCCATTTATCAGCAACCATCACTCCTGTGTTCCAATGCCATGGTGTGTTAGCTAATACAAGGTTATAATTTTAAAAGGCTAATTGATCATTAGAAAACCCTTTTGCAATTATGTTAGCACAGCTGAAAACTGTTGTACTGATTTAAAGAAGCAATGAAACTGACCTTTAGACTAGTTGAGTATCTGGAGCATCAGCATTTGTGGGTTTGATTATAGGCTCAAAATGGACAGAAACAGAACTTTCTTCTGAAACTCGTCAGTCTATTCTTGTTCTGAGAAATGAACGCTATTCCATGCAAGAAACTGAAGAGCTCATACAACGCTGTGTACTACTCCCTTCACAGAACAGCGCAAACTTGCTCTAACCAGAATAGAAAGAGTAGTGGGAGGCCCCGGTGCACAACTGAGCAAGAGGACAAGTACATTAGTGTCTAGTTTGAGAAACAGGCACCTCACAAGTCCTCAACTGGCAGCTTCATTAAATACTACCCACGAAACACCCGTCTCAATGTCAACAGTGAAGAGGCGACTCCGGGATGCTGGCCTTCTAGGCAGAGTTGCAAAGAAAAAGCCTCATCTCAGACTGGCCAATAAAAAGAAAAGATTAAGATGGGCAAAAGAACAGACACTGGACAGAGGAAGATTGGGAAAAAAAGTGTTATGGACAGACAAATCTAAGTTTGAGGTGTTCGGATCACAAAGAAGAACATTCGTGAGACGCAGAAAAAATGAAAAGATGCTGAGGAGTGCTTGATGGAGGCAATGTGACGGTCTGGGGGTGGAGGCAATGTGACGGTCTGGGGGGCTTTGGTGGTGGTAGTAAAATGGGGGATTTGTACAGGGTAAAAGGGATCTTGAAGAAGGAAGGCTATCACTCCATTTTGCAACGCCATGCCATACCCTGTGGACGGCTCTTAGTTGAAGCCAATTTCCTCCTACGACAGGACAATGACCCAAAGCACAGCTCCAAACTATGGAATAACTATTTAGGGAAGAAGCAGTCAGCTGGTATTCTGTTTATAATGGAGTGGCCAGCAGTCACCGGATCTCAACCCTATTGAACTGTTGTGGGAGCAGCTTGACTGTATGGTACATAAGAAGTGCCCATCAAGCCAATCCAACTTGTGGGAGGTACTTCAGGAAGCATGGGGTAAAATCTCTTCAGATTACCTCAAAGGTCTGCAAGGCTGTAATTGCTGCAACTGGAGGATTCTTTTGACGAAAGCAAAGTTTGACGGACACAATTATTATTTCAATTAAAAATCATTATTTATAACCTTGTCAACGTCTTGACTATATTTCCTATTCATTTTGCAACTCATTTTATATATGATGTTTTCATGGAAAACAAGGACATTTCTAAGTGACCCAAAACTTTTGAATGGTAGTATATATTTGACATAATTGAGACATTTATCAAAGTTGACACATTTATGACATTAAGGCCTTACCCAGACTCCGTAGTGTTTCATCTCTAGGTGCTACAAAGCAAACATTGGTGTCATATGAGTAGTATTTTGATTTTAACATTTGATTGCTATATATTGTTGAACATAATATATTCTACCGGCATTTCAAAGTTCCAGAGTGGGATCTCTCCTACTTTTAGAGTTAGGATCCAATAGGTAAGCATTACCAACAGAGTGAATATGAAAATTGATTCTGCTGGTGATTTACTGGATGTGCAATGATACAAGTAAGAGGAGGGCTGGATTGGTTACCTTGCCAACTGTGCCAATTTCTCTGTATTAAATGGGCCATACTTCAGAACTAGCAGAGATCCCACTCTAGAACTTTGAAATGCCCATAGAGTATATTATGTCTGGGTTTTGTGAGGAGTTATCTTCTGATACTGTGTCCATGTCCCATATTATCTGTATAATAATGTCACAACTTTGCTTTAATGTTCTCACATTGTTTCTCTAGGGTCCCGCTAACTCCATATATATATAACATCATGGTACGCAAGGTCACTGTGACTCGCTTCTCCTCCTTTTCTCTCCCTCTTTTCCTTCTCCTCCCCTCAGTGAATTATGCTGACGCTGCTGGATTTATGGGCTTTATCATGCAACGCCTGCCACTGAGCACAGCAGGCAGCACACACTGTGGATCCACACAGCCTCTCACAGCATTCATCAGCTACTTCCCACCCCTGTTTACAGTAATACAGGCTCATGAAGCTCTATGAAGCTCAAATGTCTCCCAATGTCATCCTTTGAAGCACAGGATTGCTCCCCCTGTCATTTAAGCCATGGTTTCATCGATACTCCCAACAACATGTTGTAGTGTCCATTGAGGCAACCATCTTATGACACTGCATGATGCCATCGTCTACACCTCTGCCATTAGCTTTAGCCTGTTGCTAGCAGATGCCTTCGATTTAAACTGAATGTCTGGTTACTTCCCTCTCAGTGAATCTTTAGGAACAGGTCAGGTCGTTGAGAAAACCTCTGGGCCCTATTATAACCTTGTCGTTTTCATTGAAGTGGGATAAACAGTGATCTGCTAGCGAAGCCAGGCTTGTAGCAGACACCACCAGATGAACTTTAGCATGCTTTGTTTGGAGAGAGCGAGAGAGCCCAGTGTGGAGCACTTGATGAGAGACAGACGGACAGAGAGGAGGAACAAAACAGAACCGATAGAAAACAGGAGTGGAGGAGTGGTGGCTCACAGCCCGGGGTTTTGTCTCGTCTTCTCTCCTCTATTTTCTCCTCCTCTCGCTGGCTAACCCACTGCCTCATGCTCTCGCTCACACACAGCCCAGAAACACGCACGCACACACAGCCCTCCCCTTGACCAGCCAGAACGCTGAATTATTCAACAGCGCAAGACTACGCCCAAGCATTGCTTCTTTCTCCAGGCCAGAAACACACACACAAACCTTAACTAGCATCCCTTAGCACATCACACATCGCAACTGGAAGTGCGTGTTTATAATGGCTGCTAGGCTGTACAAGGCTTTAACATCTGGAACCATGTGGAACACTTACCTCCTCACATGCTCTAAACAAGCAGGCAAATATTCCCCACAGCAAAGAGAAAACAACAGATGATGGGAATTGTATGTTTAGTTATGGTACCTCAGGTCTTGTTTCCCCCATGTATAATTCTATTTAGAGAGAAGAATAATTAGTATTTGTAGTAACAAAATAAGCCTGGCAAGTAAGGTTATAGTACGGTACCTCTAGCTAACCCTCGGCTAGGATAAACTCCAGGCCCTATAAGTGTGGTCTATCGCCTCTGTGTCCCACTCAGAGGGACTGCTAACAAGACCGCTAAATAGCTAATCAATTGACTCCCTGCATTGACCCTTTTTAGCACAAACTCTCTTGCACTGACTCTAGACACACACTCACACATACAGTACTTACACTGACACCCCAACACACACATACACACCCCAACACACCTGCATACTGTACGCCCACACACACCTGCATACTGTACGCCCACACACCTGCATACTGTACGCCGCACACCTGCATACTGTACGCCACACACCTGCATACTGACGCTGCATACTGACGCCGCACGCTGCTGCTACTGTCTTATCTATCCTGTTGCCTAGTCACTTGACCCCTACCTATATGTACAGTACATGGCTGTCTCAATTACCTCGTACCACTGCACATCGACTCGGTACTGGTTCTCCCTGTATATAGCCATGTTACCTTTACTCGTCATTATTATTTGTTAGTCACTGTGTATTTATTCCTCGTATATTTTTTCATCTTTAACTCTGCATTGTTGGAAAAGGACCCGTAAGTAAGCATTTCACTGTTTACGAAGCATGTGAAAAATGATTGGATTGATATGGAACTGGAGGAACACAGCTGGTCACCTTCAGCTCAGAGTAGACCAAGGTCAGAGCAGACATTTGTCTTCATCAGGGGTCTCTGGCCCTGTTCAAATAGGTATAGGTTCACTCCTAATGTGCATATTGGATACATTAAGTGTAAACCCCTACTTCAGAGTATAATCAGTCCACACAATTAGAATAGATTGTCTTGCATACTCGTGCTATGACTAGTACATGCATTTATTACAAGTTCTAAATCATTTTAATTTTACATGTCTGATTTAATGACTGCTTTCAGACACGATGTACACATACGTAGGGCATGGTTACTGCCGGTATTGGACATTTCTTAGAGGAATTCATTCAAATGTTCGGTTCACCCATTTCAAATAGAGACTTCCTGCAGTTTACTAGTATCACATTTACAGTTATTGAATCCCACCTGTCTTGTAAATACGTCATACATAAGGCTTCCACAGGGCCCTGAGACCCTTTATTGCCTAATTAAGAGTGTGAGTGAACACCTCGTCACTGTAAAGTGTCCGCTTCGTGGATGTCAGGGCCGCTCTCATATTGATCCATGTGGTGTGTCTCACCAGACAGTGGAGAGAACTAGAGAATGTCTCTGAATATTAAGCTAGCCTAAATGATGTGAAGAGGCACCAGGCATGTTGAATTATTCGAAGTGCCAGAAAGTAACCATTGATACCCCACTATAAGTGTGTTAATAAACTACTAGGTGCCAGCTGAAAAATAGTTACCAAACAATTCTTCCTGCCACAGTCCAGTCGTAAGCTGCATCCCAGTGTTATTGGTTGGGATCCACCATGTGGGAAAGGCTGCCATAGGGTAGTGCTCCAAGGCACGTCGGTTGGTTATAGGCAACAGCCTTTAGGGAAGGCTACATGACAACACAGGATGGAACATGTGTTCCCATGACACAAGCAGCTGTCGTAACCGCCCCCTCTGCGCCGTGTGTGTGACTAGGGAGAGTTGCGTCATGGACGTGGCTTTATGCCAGAGCACCGTATGGCGTTCCACTTTCTGCCAATAGCTCTCTGTGGTCCTACTGTTGGCTACGGTGTTAGCATGCTATCATTAGCATGCCATGGTGTTATACTATGATGTTAGCATGATAGCCCCCCCATCATCCCAGCTGGTGTTGGGGTGGTTGTTCCCATGAAATGGGACTTTGGGCAGTGCCACACAGAGCAGGTTTAGGCCATGCTTTGGGCTTAGGACCCAAGCTGCTGGGTTTTGCGTGGGGGGAGGTAATGTACTAGAACAATTGCTTTTCAACATGCTGGACATGATATAATCAAACCTACAGGAGACATTTGTATGGAACTTTTCCAGTCAACCCATATTGTGGGTAATTAGCCTAGATAATTTATTTAACTTGTCCATAGACAACAGGGAAATATTTGTTAAACTGTGAGGTTTAGGTAAAAAAAAATTATAGGATCAACGTTTCTTTATTTTCTTCTTTACTTTCTCCCTCATTCTCTCTTTCTCTGTCCTCCTCTGCCTCACAATTCTGCTCTCCCCGTGCTTTGGTAATAGAGCAGAGAGAGGGAGAGTTGAACGATGTGGGATGATGCTGTAACCCCTGTCCTGCGCTCCATTTCAGACTCAAGGACACTAGGCAAATCGGTACTCAGATTTTAGTGGAGTGATTTTTCATTAGGTGAGCAGTCTCTTTACACATTGTACATAAATTGAGATCTCTGCCGCTCTCTATCACTACTCCCCCATCCTGTGAAGTCATTGTTTTCAGGGCATTGTGTGTGTGTGTGTGTGTGTGTGTGTGTGTGTGTGTGTGTGTGTGTGTGTGTGTGTGTGTGTGTGTGTGTGTGTGTGTGTCAGGACCGCAATGTCCTAACACTTCACCTTAATGTCCTGAAAAGGTAGAAAAACTAATTTAAAAAAAGTCAGGTCCTGAATTTGTTCAAATGCTATGTTAAGCTTAAGGGTTAGGGTTTTGGGGATTCAGGTTAGGGTTAGTTTAGGGAAAATAGTATGTTTAATGGTGAAAAGATATTACGCCAAATTGTCTTTACATTTCAACAAAAAGTGTGTGTGTGTGTGGAGAACAGTGCATTATGGGCCTTGGTAGTCTTCCTCATGCTATTACACAGAGGTCAGCTAGTCCTAATTCTAATGCACATAAATTAATCTGACAAAACCAATACTAAAAGAGGAAATGTGTGGTAATGCTTAGGCTACACAACACAAACAGGCAACCAAATGATCAAATGCATGAACAAACACTCACAAACTAGCCTCCTTTCCCCCGCTTTCAACTGCTCACTCTTTGCTGTCCTTTGTCTCGTTTTTTTGACTGCTTCCGAACTGTGACCACTGTTCAGTACAGTATGTATTTTGTCAGGGTGACTGAACGTCCTTTCCACTGTCACCCTTTCAAAATTCACCCAAAGTAAATGTTTTCCCATAATCACTTATCTAGTTAGGATCAGATAAAACAACCTCAAATCTTACCCCTAACCATTAGGGACATTATAATATAGCTGATCCTGGACCATTCGTTAGGGGGAAAGCTCTCCTGCCACACCACTCTAGAGTCCCTTTGATCTCCCTGAGGGGACAGAAAACACCTCAGTCACAGCTAGTGTTTTAACACTCTGTCATTGGTGTGGTGGGTTATTGATCAAAGCAGCGTATGAATTCCTTCACAGTCGGTTGCGGTTCTGCTCCGGTGCCACTTTTTACCTCCTTCCCTCGTGGTAGTTCTCACTGGTGATTAGTCTGCTCCCTCCTGCTCTCCCAGGCTTAGCTGCCTGCCTGAGATTCTGAAGTAATGTAGTGACGGGATGCATTTCCTGTCATGTCTCTGCATTCATCCGTTCGGGTGGTTAAGGCTCTTCCTACACATTGTGAGAGAAGCTCCAGAAGGCATTTTCATGTGGAGCAAAGGGTGTGACATTTTACCTCCACAGTAAAGTTAAAGAGCGATTATATTAATTGCGGACGTGGGCATGTGGTGGAAATTGTAGTCTCCATCTCTTTCAATATCTCGCTCTCTCACGTCATTCACTCAGTCACTCTCACTCACACAGAGACACACACACCACATGGCCCTCCCTCTTGTGTAACTGGCCATCCGTCCATCTGTTGTTTGGAGGCCGAGCCATTCGGAAGACGAGCTCAACACAACAGGCCAGCTTCCTGTCTGACGCCATCTGATGCACGTGTGTGTGTGTGTGTGTGTGTGTGTGTGTGTGGTCCCTTTTACTTTACCTTCCCATGCAGATGTACTGAAGAGATCTACAGTAGTAGCAGCCTTAAATAACAGAACATGACGGGCACAACTTCCTCTCTTCCTCTTCCTCTCATCCTCCCTTCCTTTCCATCTACTGTTTCATAACCGGAGGAGTGCAACCGGAGCTCAAACACTAAGACAGTTTTCATTCTCTCTCTTTCTTTCTCTCTTTCTGTCCCCCTCTCTTTCTCCCTCTCTCCCTCAGGGTCATATTAACTCTAATCTCTGTCACTAGAAATGCAATACTAAGTGTCTGGACCAAACCTCCCCTGTTCACTGTGCATTCCAGACACATGGCTCACTTTGCTCATAATCTACAGTACGATCTCAAAGAAAATAACTTGTTGAACTCATTGTATCTCTGTGATGGTGTGGCCTATTG
Organism: Salmo trutta; assembly: GCF_901001165.1. Taxonomy (NCBI): domain Eukaryota; kingdom Metazoa; phylum Chordata; class Actinopteri; order Salmoniformes; family Salmonidae; genus Salmo; species Salmo trutta. The sequence continues at coordinate 52,859,764 of NC_042957.1, forward strand.
TATCAATTTATCTGGTGGTTATGTAGTGCTGTCAACATGGACATTCAGCATAGTGTAGTGTACATACAGTCATCGCCCTTATCTGTGTGATGTCTCCATACCTTTAACTCCATCACCCTAGAGAGACAGTCATTGCTGTTACATACCAGTAAGATACACTTGGCTCCCATAAGGTTAAAGCTATGCTCTTTATTACACTTTTGCAGCACTGCAAATTCCCCTGGCTGGCAGATTACCTTTCGTGACATTGAAGGGCGCAGCAGCATCATCCGTATCTTATTCCCCCTCCTCTGCCTCAGGCCTCGGGCACAGGGACTGATATACTGTCTGAGGGGCCAGAGGGCTAGGTGGGGACACATGACAGGAGGCCTGTTGTTTGTGTGTGTATACGATGATACAGTATTGCTAGCATGCCTTCAGTTAGCCTACAGTGTGCCATTAAGCAGAGAGAATAACTTTTACCTGGAAATGGAGACCTGCACTTCCACCTCAGACAGCAAGGGCTACTCTGATGAACAGACTGAGCAGCAGTCTCACTCTGCCATACTATGTCTGTCTGCAGCAATAGAAAACACTGAGCAGCAGGACTACCTACACATGGCCTTGTTAAGTCTGTGTAGACCAGTCAGGTCACATCCAGACACACACCAACATACCTAGAACTATTCACATCAACATGTATCAGATACACCAACACACACATGCTCTCTCTCTCTCATTTATATATATCAGGGTGTCCATTATAGATCATCAGGGATAGAGATCTCTGCTAGTGGCGTATCTCGTTACAGCAGCACAGTAATAACATTACCAGTTTAATTGGCTGTGAATTGAAACGCCCAGAATGGCATTTCACCCCCCCAACACCATCCCTACCCCCTTTCTCTCAGCCCCCCTCACCATACCCGCTCCTCCTAGTGATATAGAAGTGGTTAGATTAGAGTTAGCCAATAGGCACAGATCCAGACGTAGATTGAGAAGGTGAAAGGCATTAAGGCTGCTGGGAAGGGAGTGGCAGGTTGTTGATGCTGTACACAGGATGACTCATAGTCTGAAAAGACATCTAGCACAGTCGAACACAGACACACGGGTGAACACACACTTAGTCACATCACACACAATTAAAACATCAACAGACGCAAATTGCTAAAACATAATCCAAGCGTGGTGTGTGTGTCTGTACTGTGTATTCCAATCAAACTGCTGTTCCTCTGTGTATAGAGTTGTCTGTGACAGCCTGTTTTCACCTTGCTACCCACCTTTCCCTGTCTACTAATACATGTTCATTAGTGTGGCCTTGTGCTGTGTCACATGGGTTTCCAGTGTGACACACTGCTGCTGGTGTCATCAGCCATTGTCACTTGGTGTCATCTTCAGTGTCCCCGTCTGAGGTGCCTGCCACCATATCAGGTGACAATCAGGTGCTTCTTGACTGAAGAGTACTGTGATCCCTGACATTATTCATGTTAATTCTGTCCAGTCACATGAGGGAAAGGGGGTACCTAGTCAGTTGCGCAACTGAATGCATTCAACCAAGTTGTGTGTTCCGCATTTAACCCAACCTCTCTGAATCAGAGCGGGGGGGGGCTGCCTTAATCCACGTCATCGGTGCCGGGGAGCATTTCTTGTTGGGGGGGTTAACTGTCTTGCTCAAGGGCAGAACAGCAGATTTTTCCACCTTGCCGGCTCGGGGATTTGAACCAGCGACCTTTCCACTAGGCTACCTGTTGTTGCCAGGGGAAACGTCTAGTGTGCTGTAGAAAGGAGAGGGAGGATAGAGTAATGCCACGTTCAGTCTTTGCCATTTTATTCTTGATCAATTGGATACATTTTTACTGATCATCAGTTTCTGCTATATTTGGATATCTGGCACAGTCAGAGTTATTGAATGTTCCAGCTGACATTTTCTGTCACTTTAATATGTGGTAGGATGACATTCCAGCATCCCTAGTGGCTGTGCTATCCTACCCTATCCTAATTAGCCTGCTGTTTCACTACCAGACAACAGGCAGGTGCTTGTCTGGGAAAGAAACAAAATGGACTCATCCGTTAACACTAGGATGACAGTTGCAGAGGTTTGCCAGCGTGTATGGTGAAACTGCAGCCTGAACTGTGTCTAAAACTGGAGGTGTTGACACGGCGGAGATGATACTGAGGGTGCTGTTAATGAAATGTGTCAGCGAGCGATGTGTGTGTGTGTGTGTGTGTGTGTGTGTGTGTGTGTGTGTGTGTGTGTGTGTGTGCCTGCACTATATTGTGAGTGGTGATAATGTAATATGTCAGTGTGTTGGTTTTAGGTCTCTTGTGAACAGTAGTTGATGTCAAATGACAAATTCTGTCGCTGTGTGTGAATGTAGTATACATGACTACATGACACCCCTCTCTCTCCTTCCCAGGCGGCAGCTCCACAGAGGGTGACGGGCTGTTTGAGGGCGACTACGGGGGGCCTCCTCTCCCGGTGACCGAGGGCATGCAGCACATCCGTATCATGGAGGGCGTGTCACGCTCGCTGCCCTCCTCCCCCCTACTCTCCCACCAGGCCCTCAACATGAGACTGCAGCCCACCAAGAGGCTCCCAGGTAGTTACTCAACCACTGGTCCTAGTTCAGTTTTGGTCTGTAGACTCACTAGGGGAGGTTTGGCATAAACAAACGTAATGCTGTCCTTAGTTCAGTACTACTGCGTGGACAAAGCGAGAAGTATCAAGGAGCCTTGTTTTGTGCCTGTTGCATGTAGATTTGGTATTGAAGGTGAGAAGATGGTTGCTTAACGCTGACGACATCTCCCACTTGATTCTAACTCCATTTGAACTCTATTCAGGGTCTCAGGATCAGACATGTCACAATGAACTGAATTACATTTCTGGACAGTTCATCCTATCCAAGTAGCACACTGTGGCTCCCGACCCCTTTGAAGATGAACCAATTAGATTCACAGAGGGCTGCTCTGCTTATATCACAACCAACACTTTCATATTATCTGAGAATTGTCCCCACAATACAGTATGACGCCTGTCCTCATAAGGCTGGTTGTGCCTCCCTGCTGACTCCTCATTATGGTACTGAGATAAGGCCCACTGGGTGAATGAGGGCCTGTCACCCCCTCGGCCCCCTCGCTGTGCCCCACCTCTGCTTTACCATTCCACTGGGGTAAACTTAATGCCAGGGGAGCAGCTGTGTGTAATTCCGAGGGAGATGAGAGAGAGTGTGTGATGGGGATAGGAGTGGATAAGTGATGGTGTGTATGAGAAAATGAAGTGTGTGTGCGAGAGAGAGAGAGAGGTTTTGATGGCATGTCATGTGAATGTGTGGCATGGGAGTATTTGTCTATAGATAGCAGGGTGCATCGCAATATGACTGAAAGGTGGGAAAGTGTGTGACAGACTGGCATATTTGGTCCTGGAAAAGCACTATAAAAGTACATATTATTATTATTATTATTATAGCAGCAATGTGTTGGTATTTCATGTACAGGTATTTCAAGTGAGGGATTTCCATGAGAAGCTCTTGTTAGTTCTTGTTTGTCCGAACTAGTTTTCCTCAGTATTATTAATCTCCCTGCAATGTCATAGTTAAGAGGCTTTCAAGAAGCCCAGAAGTTATCCATGTCAAATCCTCCATCCTTCTCACAAATAAGCGTTCCACGTAATGAGGGTGGAGTTGGCCCATCTTCCTTTTTAGCCCCCATAACCCTACATCACTTACCCCACCCCCGATTTAGTTCAGGGTGCATTGTGGGAAATGCATAATGTTACATCTCAGCGGGAAGCTGTGGCTGTTAAAGAGGCTGGTAAGCCGACTGTGACATCGCTTCTCGACACTGTCTGGCCCAGATAACATAACAAGGCGTCTCTCTGAAATCTGCCCCATAGATGGCAACAGGCCACCATTTCACAAGCTGGCCATCAAAACAGGCGAGGACCACAACAGGCTTGTGAAGATGAAAGGCTCTAATTGGATAGTTATTTTCAATACAGCTTCTCCACCAAGATAAGATGGAGCTCACAGTGTAGTTCTCTGTTCAGGCCACCAGGGTGTACTAGTCTGGGTTTTCCCTTTTTTCTTTATCACTCTCCCTTTTCCTCCTTCCATCCATCCTCAGAGAGGGCAAGACAGCTGGTGAATCATTATGTGGTGGGAATGTTGCAAGCCCTCTTAATTGTCCACCTTATGAAGTGACTGGTCAGGGTTTTCACCATGCTCAGAGGTCACAAACAAATGTGTGAGAATGTCAAAGAAGGGTGTGACGTGTATTTGGAGGAAGGGGAGCAGGACACAGATTTCAATATTAATATACAGTATATATGTCTTTAATTTCAACATTCTCGCTCTAGCTCTCTCTTCTCTCCCCCTGTTCTGCTTCTTCTGAATCCACCAGGTATTGGCAGGCACCCAACATCTCAATGTTTTCCTGACCCCTTATCAACACTCATTGTTCCACTCCAAACTGTTGTTTCTGTTGGGCTTTCCCCAACAAACACTCTCCCTCTTTACAATGACTTGTTTTCAATGATGTTTTGTAAACGTCATGAGGGCTCCTGAGTGGCACAGCGGTCTTAGGCACTGCATCTCAGTGCTAGAGGCGTCGCTACAGACCCTGGTTCGATTCCAGGGTGTATCACAACCGGCCGTCATTTGGAGTCCCATTGGGCGGTGCACAATTGGGCCAGCATCGACCAGGTTAGGGTTTGGCAGGGGTAGGCTGTCATTGTAAATAAGAACAAATTCATAACTGATTTGCCTAGTTAAATAAACATTAAAAAATACAATAGTGTGTGTTGCATGTAACCTTTTCCCACTCGTCTGCTAGTGTGAGCGTAGTGGGAGTGTGTGTGAAATGGTTGCTGCCTGCGTGATAACTGATATGAACTGTTTTAGGATTGTTATGGCATGGAAGGCTTTCTCTGCTGAGTAATGTATATTTGATTATTTAATAAACATACAGTATGTGACCTGATAGCTCAGTCACAGGGATCATTAATTTCATCTGGTATGTATTTGTTCAAGTCATTTTGTTGTACATATACTATCCTTTATCTATAGGGATTGTTTGACGTTTGGAATGTTTTGAAATGGTCTTGTTAGGATCATTGTCTTCAGTTTAGCCTATATTAAGGCTGAGCACCACTTTGTATTGGATGCATTGTAGATGGAGCAGTTGTGCCCTAGCCATTGTTAGGGGTTTCATTTTGCCATGTTTTCAAGGTCTGTTTATCTGTCTACGGCTTTCTGTGTATCCATCTGTGTTTGACAAACACAAAATAGCCTAGTCATATTCTCAAAGCGTATTATCTCAAACTACTTCCCATGCGCCCATATCAAATCTAGCTTTATTCTCTCATGCGTGTCCAATATGCTCTGGTGGACTTAAGATAATATCATCTCTTAATGTCTTTGTCCTGGGTCAGGCCTGTTAGGGAGGGAATTAAACAGTGATTACTGATGAGGTTTTAAGTGGAGCAGCTCTCACTGGACACCAGCAGGCAGCTGAGATGGATGGATCCTGATAGCCAATTGGATTTCCTATCCGTCTCACACTGAAATGTTTTCGAGACATTATTCCTGCATTTTTCACCCTGGAAACAAAAGGGTTGGCTATATGGCGTACACAGACACGCTAATGATGGCAATCAATGGGAAAGATGCCTCCTGCCAGGGACTGAATATTGGCTTTTGACCTCTTAGCCCCTGAAGTTGACCCCATTGCTTGAATTAAAGGCTTTGTCTGTGGTTCTGTTTTGACACAGAGACACACACAGATAGAGGACAAAGAACATTGTTTTGACTATAAAAAAAATCGTTCTTCTTACCTCCCTTCCATGAGGTATCTTATAACCACTCACCTGACATGACTGGAATCGGTGAAAACAAAGCTGAAGCTCCTTTTTACTTCATGTTTGATTACTTCAAGCTAGAGAAGAAGGATGGATGCACAGAGGATGTATCTAAAAGAGCTCAAGAGAGAAATGAGAGCACAAAGAAAGACCTGTAGAGTGTGAGATTAAGAGATAGTGGGTGGAGAGCGATGAGGAGACAGGGAGAACTACTCACCCGAACACCATTAGTGGAGCGGCCGGTTAGCTAATCCAACAGTGTCTGAGCGGAATCAGGGCTGGCGATTCAATTATGAGCCTGGCAGCCAGTCAATAGGCGTGTGGCGCAGACCGCTTGAGTGCTCCCGCTGTTGGTGGCAGTCAGTCACTATGGTGTCGCCATGTAGCCTAGCCATTCTACTCCCCTGGGAGCTGCCAGACCACACTCAACACAGGCCTGGGTGCCCAGAGCGTGGCAGTGTTTCCCCTTAGTCTAATTTAGGTGGGGCGAGCCTCCCCATGTAGCTATGCTGTTGTCCCCATTTTCATGTTGCCATCCACCTAAGGAAAAATGGAATTGGGATTTTGATTTGAATGTTCTCGACTCAATGGTGGTCTATTAGGAATAATCCCTAAAGATAACCTATTGCTATGGGACTGATTAAGTGCTTAAGGGGCGTCAAAAGAGGGGCGTCATGTTCCTTAGGTAACCACATTAGACTTTCTAGTTAACTATCTTTGCCCGGCTCTCTCTTCCCACCTTCGTTCCTGTGCCTCCCTTTGGCTATAGCGTTCAGCATTGTTTACTCTCTAATTGCTGTCCTTTACACCCCCCCCCCCCCCCGTTTTACACCTCCCCCTTTCCTTCTGCCTTCCACATTGTTACTGTGACAACAAAGTTCAACGGAAACTTCTTTTGCTGGATTTTTTTCCTTCAAAGTATTCATACCCCTTTTTCCACATTTTGTTGTGTTACAGCTTGAATAAAACATGTATTACATTGAGACTGTCACTAGCCTACACACAATACCCAATAATGTCAAAGTGGAATTATGTTTTTGGAAATGTTTACTAATTAATAAAAAATGTTAAAATAAAATGTCTTGAGTGTAAGTATTCAACCCTTTTGTTATGGCAAGTCTAAATAAGTTCGGAGCTCTGTTTGAAATAAGGCGCTAAAGTAAAACTGCAATAAATTTGGAAAAGTAATTAACTTTATGTTCTGAATACAAAACATTATGTTTGGTGCAAACACAACACGTCACTGAGTACCACTTCATATTTTCAAGCATGGTGGGGGCTGCATCATGTTATGGGCATGCTTGTCATCGGCAAGGACTTGGGAGTTTCTTTTATGATAAAAAGAAACAGAATAGAACTAAGCACAGGCAAAATCCTAGAGGAAAGTCTGCTTTCCAACAGACTCTGAGAGACAAATTCACTTTTCAGCAGGATAATAACCTAAAACACAAGGCCAAATATACACTGGAGTTGCTTACCAAGACGACATTAAATGTTCCTGAGTGGCCTGAGTTACAGTTTTGACTTGAAATCGTCTTGAAAATGGCTGTCTAGCAATGATCAACAAACAACTTGACGGCGCTTGAAGAATTTAAAACAATAATGTGCAAATATTACACAATCCAGGCGTGCAAAGCTCTTAGAGACTTACTCAGAGTCACAGCTGTAATCGCTGCCAAGGTGATTCTAATGTTTTTTGACTTGGGTGTATATACTTATGTAAATTTGATTTCTGTATTTCATTTTCAATACATTTGCAAAAATTTCTAAACATGTTTTCACTGTCATTATAGGGTATTGTGTGTAGATGGGTGAGGGGGAAGAAAACAATTTAATCCATTTTGAATTCGGGCTGTAACAACAACATGTGGAATAAATACTTTCAGAAGGCTCTGTATACTTATTGATTCTCTCTCTCCCTCATATACCCATGCCCTGTACAAACACATACATACTCTTTTACCAACACCACACTAACCACCACACTAATGACAGCAGACTCTGGAAATAAAGGAATGTTTAGAGGATGAGTTCCTTTCTACCCCCTCCATCACCGGCTGGGGAGCCTGGGGGGTATGATGTGATTGGAGGGATGCTACTGCCTCACTTCCTCCCTCGCCTCCCCTGTCAGGTGACTGCCATTAAACATGCTCTGCTCCTCTCCCTCTCTCTCGTTCACCCTCTGTGTCTACTTCACACGTCATCTGTGAAGGGACACAGCATTAGGCTTCAGTTTGAGAGCGGAGGAAAGACACTGACCAGAGCTGAGGATTGGTTTGAATGAAAAGTTGATTATCCTCCTCTCCCGGGGTTGTTTGTCAACAATTCATACAGAACGGAAGAAATGTTGGTTTTATTTTCTCAAGCTTTACTGAGGGAAGGATTTAGTTAAATGGTGAGAACCTTTCCAATAAGTCTGCTTTTTTCTTCTCGTTCTATCTCTCTCTTACTCTGGAGGGTAGTGTGTGAGGAGATGCCGTGATTTTTAATTGAATATGTTATAATTGCATGTTATTTTGTTGCATGTCTTATCTATGTATATTTCTCTATGACTGTGTGTACTTGTGTGTTTTAAAGAAAACATACTTGTGTCTGGGCCTTTGCAAGATAATATACTGTAGCCAATAGACATTCAGAGAAGCCACCACCTCAACCCACAGGTCTATTCCCCTGGGAAATCCTATAGCCAAGTCAAAGCCAATGAGAACCGGTGTGGGCGGTCATGGCAACTCGGGACGCACTCTGAGGCACCTCTCGGTCGTCAAGGAAACCGCTTACATAAGAAGAACCCACGCGGAGGAAGGAAGTCAGTGGCACCCTCAGGGACACGGGCAGCTGTCACTCTTTCACACACGTAAAGGAACAGTCAGTCCTCATTAGGGAGACTAATCACGCTACACCATCTCCGCCACTACTCCATATCATCTCAGATTTATCAACAGTGACACATACTACTGGCAGCAATGGACTGACCAGATGTCCGCGGTCAAATGTAAAGAAGACTGTCCCAAAAGGAGGTTTAATAAGAAAGAAATGGGCTCTTTATTAAAGTCTAATGCTCAAACAGAACAAAATGCAGACAGTAAGCAGGTTTACGTCCAACCTTTTTATGCAAGTGAAGTACATGTCATGAGAAGACATTTGTCGGTAAACTTTCCAAATGTCGGCAAAACCAAATACGCTAGACAAACTGGGATCTTTTTGTGTCGGTAAAGTTAATTATGCGAGAAATGGAGGATGAAATATATTTTGATATAATAACCATCATATGGAAGTAAACTCACAGGATGATATGTTGTGGTCGTCCCACTACGTCTCGGCAGTTTATTAGGCTACAGATGAATTAAGTTATGATGAACTTCACAGGGTGGTGAAAGTGCAAGGTGTTGAGCTTGAAGCTTCTTTCCAATAAATATCGAGGGTCTTGTTCTGGTGACATGATCATCGATGCTTGGCTGCCGTTTGACAAATAAAAATAATCAAGCTCTTTGGTCCATAATAATCTCATCCTGTAGGCTATACCCACACTGTATCTGCATGCTGTTGGCTAGAGTGCACGTGCCAAACCCAGAGTGGGAACATTCGCTATATAACACATTTTAGGAAACACATCAGTAGAGTATAAAATGCAATAAAAACCCATTTAACTTGTATTTTCTATTGGGTACATGGGAATTTGACTGCAAGAGTTATTTTTATGTGCACTACGTCATCACGCACAGACTTTTATCTGCAACAAGTCAATTTGATGGAAACATCTCAGGTGGGAAAATGTGCATATTGTTTTTATGCAGAGTTTAGAATATTTGCATGAAACTCTGTCACCTATTGGATGGAAACCTAGCTAGTGTTGGTCATTTTGCCACTGTGGAGGTCATACCCAACTGGGGTCTTATCGCAATGTCATCTTTTTCAGCAGTCTAACACAGTATTTCAGAGTGTTGTGGAGTATTGCCTGTTTTCCATTTTTCACCTAATTGCTTTGGTCAATAAGGGTTTCGTAGTCTTCAATTAGTCTTCTCACTGTAGAAACTACATCTGTAAAATGCACAGTACAGTAGATATTCTGGTAATTAAACTTGACACTTTTTACTCTTGCCTTCCCAGGGACCCTATTGGAGATAGAAAACCATAGAAACAGGCCTCTAAAGTCCTATTGAAGTCATACAGTGTGCTATTTATGCCCAATCATAAATGACAATAGGTTTGCCCCGTTTTCCATTCTCTTTGTTTCCTGTAAACATTATTGCTATTTAAGTGAGCGTCTATGTCATTGTCACAGCATCCATTTGTTATTGTTATCGTTGTGTTCTGTTTACATAGCCCCGCAATACCCCATAAATGATGACTCATTGTACCAGCCAGGGCTGTTCAATATGACCTGTTATTGTTTTTGTAATATGACCTACCAGAGCTATTACCGCTGAATGTCTTGTGCTGGTGATATTTGCTCTTGTACGTCAACCCGACTAAGCATGCCAGCTAATTGGATAATAACCGCAACAATAGCATTGGACTAATCGTCTGCACTTGCCATCTATCACCGAGCAGGCGCTAGTGACTACTGGCTTGTTAGCACTGCTCTCGTACTGTAGCATGTATGCTAGTGAGCGTGTTTCTACTGTATTTACGGAGGCCATTATGGCGTTGCACAGTCCAGTACACAATATGGCGGTCACCCTCACAGTCAACTAGCCTGATGGATGACCCAATGCGGGAGGCTTCACCTCGTAGCCACCTCACGAGTAATGGCTCAGTAATGGAATGTGGGGCGTGTGTTACCGCGGCTCACATCCCAGGCCTCTCGGAGATGATGGGTCAGCGTGTGACAGCGGAGGTGTGTGTAGATGGGTTTGTGATAGATTGGCTGGCCACCACCGCCATTTTTTTCCCTCCATCTGCCGTTGTGAATGAGCAATGCTAGATCAAAGAAATGGAGTTGCTTTTGCGGTACAGAAGCATCACGTCTGCTTTTATGAAGTGCTTTGTTTTTGTCAGGGTGTTGTTTCTTAGGATTCAAGACATTGGGTTTGGCGTTCAGCATGTCTCGTGGCTAATTTGATCCTGTAGCCCAGTGCAGATGGCAGGTTCTAATTGTGAAATCTATTCAACACCACCAGCTCCTGTTAATGAATGATCAAGACAAGACTCTTACTCCATGGGTGTATTATGGATTCAACCCACGCTCTTCCAGCTATATTGAAGAGATGCACGACATATCATAAAGTATGTGCTGGGCTACATGTACTTATGCTGACGTTTATTCAGAGACACTTGCTTTTTAATCCATCTCTCAACTATGTCTTGACTATAGAAGTCACAAATAAGGAATATCCTACTCTCACACACAAACGAGTGCTGCACATGCACGATTGCACACGTGACACACTACTCGGCCGGCCTGTGGGTGCTGTGCAGACCACTCGCTCACAAACATTTTCTTACTCTGTAATCTCGTTAGCAGGATTTGTGAATCCATCATAGTGACAGCCCAGGCCCCTGTAGAGGAGGGTATTGTAAAGCCCCTTCTCTTCCTGGAAAGTGCTGCCACAGAAAAATGTCACATCTGTCCCTGGAGGGATTTTCTACGCCCGTGATGCACTTACACCATCTTATTAATTCCACTCATATTGCCCCCATCCGCTGACCTACACTCTCCTCCTTTCCTCTCATTGGCTTCCTTTGAGCGCTCCAGGGGGAGACCAAAGGGAACGGTAAGCATAAGCTTTAATGGAAGGTGTGTCCTTTGGCATTCTGGGGCGATGGGGAGGTTCTCTCTGGGCTTGACAGCTGGTGGGCAGAGTTAGCATCTCCATCCAATGAGGAATAGCCAGGAGAGAGCAAGGTCGTAGCATTGTTAGCAGTGGTTTTTGTAGTAGTGCCTGCGATGTGGCTGGTTCAACTCTTTGTGCTCTGCACCAGTGTATTCACTGTTCGGTGGGCTTATGTAAGTTGTTGTTGCATGCCAGAAAGTGGTTCTTAACCCAATTCTCTGTCTCTAAATATCTCACCATGTAAATAGAAATGCAACATCTGGCATTCAGATCTCCTTTGTTGTGATTGTTCAGCTCTTCAGCCATAATGAGGTAGTGCTATTGCAGAGAATAGACACTAAAAATGTTATCTTGGGAGTATTAAACAGATTTCTCACATGTCGTTGCCAGACCTTGAAGCTAGGAGAGAGCAAAGATGACAGACCGGATTTGTCACCTTGAAATGTGTTGGTTAGAGTGGAGCATGGAGGCATGTGCCAATCCACCAGGAAGACATCTCCATACTGTTCTAACCTGAGGAACGATTTTACTCCTAGAATTGACATTTCCTTGGAAAACAAGTAACCCTTTTCACAGTCCTATCAGTAAACACATTGGTTGGTTCAAAAGCGAGGGGAGGTATCACTTTTTAGTGGATCCTGAGGAGAATTGTCTCACGCACTCCAAGAGTAGTGTTTTTACATGACAGGACTATGTTGTCTTCAAGCTGTTTTCTGGCAACTTTTACCTCACAGCACCTCTCCTTAAACCCCTGGAAGGAGTTGAACTCCAGCTAAACTCAAGCAAGGCACCTTGAAACAGCACATAGTTCTTTGATAGCTTTTGAGGAGTGTGGCTACTCTTGCCCAGACAACTACTGTATCTCTCATGCCAGATTTCACTGTCTTTTTTCTCACCAAAGGATGATGGAAGTATATGATCTCTGAACACTTTGAAGTCCTGCCCGGGGGGGTAAACCATATTGCGGTGTTCTCCCATGTAATGAATGACAGCTCATCCCAGCAGACAAACGGTTTGAGAAATATTGTATACCCAAGAGCAGATCTCCAGTCAAACTCCAGAGTTCACTGATCAACTCCGCTGTCACTTTTCAGTGATTCATACCGTCTACATGTCTTAAAGTAATTGTCCAGTGAAAATCTCACTTAAAAGTTAATATTCTGTAAACTTACAGTGCATTCGGAGCCTCGCGATTGACGCTGCGGTCTAAGGCACTGCATCACAGTGCTAGAGGCGTTACTACAGGCGCAGGTTCGATCCCGGGCTGTGTCGCAGCCGGCCGTGACTGGGAGACCCATGAGGCGGCGCACAATTGGCTCAGCGTCGTCCTTGTTAGGGGAGGATTTGGCCGGCCAGGATGTCCTTCTTCCATCGCGCTCTAGCAACTCCTGTGATGGGCCGGGCGCATGCACGCTAACTTTGGTCGCCAGTTGTACAGTGTTTCTTTACCCCGCCATGTTGGTGCGGCTGGCTTCCAGGTTAAGAGAGCAGTGTGTCAAGAAGCAGTGCGGCTCGGCAGGGCCTTTCCAAATCATGTCCAATCAATTGAATTTACCACAGATGGAATCCAAGTTGTAGAAACATCTCAAGGATGATCAATGGAAACAGGTTGCACCTGAGATACATTTTGAGTCTCATAGCAAAGGGTCTGAATACTTATGTAAGTGAGGTATTTCTGTTTTAAACTTTTAATACATTTGCAAAAATGTTTTTAAAACATCAGATTTTGGTTTGTCATTATGGGGTATTGTGTGTAGATTGATAAGGGAAAAATGTATTTAATCCATTTTAGAATAAGGCTGTAACGTAATTTTGGGGGGGAAAAGTCAAGGGGTCTGAATATTTTCCGAATGCAATGTATACCCAAATAATGTTAACTCTTTGATTCTTTGTTTTGGGCTATTGGCCAGAGAACTGATCTCTCTGCCTGTCTGCCCGCCTGCTCCCCGCCTGCCCTGGTCTGTCCCTCCCATTCTGGTACAGGTGTCCTCGCCACTCACTCTCTCCCCGGAGCTTTGCTCGCCTAGATCATACATCGCTGACTTTTTATTAATCTGCGGTTGGACAATTTGATTAGTGACTCTTAGGGCAATAAATGAACATGTTGCTCTTGTTCATTTTGCTGTTGTCTACCCTTGGCTTTTACACTGTTGGCGATTTACTTTTTGAGCCCTTTGCTCTGTGAATGAGAAAATATATGACTGTTTCTCCCTCGAGTTTTGTGAGAAACTCCACACTTGCTCCGGTAATGCACGTGAGAACTATGCACATTTCTCCCAAACAATATGGGAGAAATCGGACTCTTGCGCTTACATGTCAGGACTTTTTCTCTTGGTACTTAACCATGTCTCTGGACTTTACACATCTCCTGAAATATGTGGCGTAAAGACTCTGGTGACTATGGATTCTCGTTCAAGTGCTGTCTGTAAATCCAAATGTTGTAACCCTCGATCTAGACTTGCCATTATCTTGCTTCTTCTATTGTCTGGAAATGTGCAATCTAATCCAGGTCCTGACATTCTTACCCCTTCCAAATTAAGTAGTCAGAGTGTCCTGATGATTTTGCATATGAATGTAAGAAGTCTTCTGCCGAAACTTGATTTTGAGAATATATGGATAAAAACTGCCGACCCTGGTGTATTTATGCTTTCTGAAACCTGGCTCAAGAAATCTATTATAGACAAAAATATTGGCATAAATGGTTACAATGTTTTTCGTACAAATCGTAAATCTAAGGGTGGTGGTGTCGCTGTATACGTAAAAGACAAGTTCTCGGTGGTCGTTCTGACTTCTGTTACTAAACCTAAGCAATTTGAATATCTGTCTTTGAACCTAAACCTTGGCTCATCTTTAAATATTGTTGTATCTTGTTGTTATAGACCTCCATCTACTACTGTTGGCTCTCTGGATTGTATTTTCGAATTGTTATCACAGAATGTCAGTTCTGAGTTTGTCCTGATGGGTGATCTGAATCAGGACTGGCTAACATCTAGCTCTGATCATCTCTAAATTCTATGCAATACCTATAATCTCACTCAGATTGTCAACAGTGTAACTAGGTTGAATATAAAATATCCTCTGAAATCCTCTTTGATTGATTTGATCTTTACCAATACTCCTCATCATTTTAATGCTTCTGGTATTTTTGCAAATTACATAAGTGATCACTGTGCTATTGCCTGTGTGAGAGATGGTAAAATTCTAAAGAAATCTCCACGTGTCATTACGAAAAGGAACTGGAAGCGGTTTGATATTCAAGGTTTTTTTTACATATCAAGCATTAAATGGAATAGAATGGAATTAATCCCTGACGTTGAACTAGTCTTTTCGTACTTCCACAATGCATTCCAGAATGTATGCAATAGGCATGCCCCTTTAAAAAAATGCAGGATTAAGGGCAAAGAGAACCCTTGGTTTACTAAGGAACTTACTAAAATCATAAGGGAACGAAATTCTATGTGGGGTAAAGCAAGAGGGACTGGTACGGCAGACGATTAGGTGGCTTTTAAATGTCTTCGAAATATGGGTGTGGCTATGATCTGTAAATTGAAAGCAGACCACTACCTGAAATCTACTTCAGATAATTTAAATAATCCATCCAAATTTTGGCAAGTTGTGAAAGGTTTGGAGTGCAAAAAAGATACACAGCTTCCCAAACAATTGTTGGTAGACACACAGATTATAACTGAGAGAACCTCCATTCTAAAAGCCTTGAATCAGCATTTTTTTTTTAGATGCAGGCAGTTTATTTGAAAAGGTCAAAGGAATATTTGAGCCCCATATGAATTTACCTGACACCCCTGTGCACTCCTTCACCAGGTTCTCCTTTTCATCCTTCTCTGTTTCAGAAGTGTGTAAAGCCCTGAAAGAAATTGATGGGAAAAAATCCCCTTGCCCTGATGAACTAGACCCCCGCTTCCTACACCTAGCTGCAGACATCATTGCTCAACGCTTAACATGTATTTTTAAGCTTACCCTTGATGTTAAGGAAATCCCCAAGTTATGGAAATCTGCTTTTGTACTGCCTCTCCTGAAAGGTGGAGATCCTTCGCTACTTGACAACTATCGACCCATATCAAAATTGTCTGTACTGTCAAAGGTGCTGGAGTCAGTTAGTAGGCAGGTAAAGGCCTACTTCCAAGGAAACAACATCTTAAATGGAATGCAATCAGGTTTTAGGTCTGGCCACAGCACTGTTTCAGCAACATTGAACGTTTTAAATGACATCCACTGTGCTCTTGACAAGAAGTTACATTGTTTGTGTGTCTGTCTTTATTGATTTGTCAAAGGCCTTTGATACCGTGGACCATGCTGTGTTAGTGCAAAGGTTAAAATGTTGTGGAATTACTGGTCATGCTCTAGACTGGTTTATAAATTACCTATCAAGTCGTACACAATGTGTAATGGCGGATGGTTGTAAATCTGAGGCCATAGAGGTGTGCTCAGGTGTTCCGCAAGGTTCTATTTTGGGCCCACTGTTGTTCATTTTGTATATCAACAACATCTTTAGCTTTTGAAAATTCCCAAAGGGCATTTAACATCATTCAACAGAATCTGTATGATTTAAAGCTGGTTCTAAATTCGGGTAAAACAAAATGCATGGTCTTTTCAAGTGCCAGGCATGTTACTAATCATGCCATTGCTACATTGGCTGGACATGCTATACAGCAAGTTGAAGTGTACAAATATTTGGGTGTGTGGGTTGATGATAAGCTGCGCGCACTTCACTGTGCATGTAGAGAACTTGATAAGGAAGCTCAAGCTGAGAGTAGGTTTTTATTACCGGCATAAGGCTTGTTTTTCTCTGGAGGCCAGGAAGGAGCTGGTACGATGTACATTACTGGCGGTTTTAGAATTTAGTGATGAGATATATGCAGGCCTCAACCACTAACCTGAGAGTACTTGATTCAGTGTATCATGCAGCCCTCAGGTTCATTACAAATCAAAAACGTCTTAACACATCATTGTGATCTCTACAGCGCTGTTGGCTGGTCGTCATTGACCTTGCGTAGGCTTAAATACTGGTATACACTGATTTATAAGGCCATTTTGGGTAAAATTCCATTTTTATCTCTGTTCTTTTTTAATCAGGTCGGTAAATAAATATAAATGACGGTCCCATTCTCATTTGCTTCTAACAGTACCAAAAATTAAAACAGGTCATGGTAGAAAAAGTTTTAGTTACTCAGTTCCGTGGTCCTGGAATTCCCTCCTGAACATTTTAAAATTTGATGATCTAGTTTTGGTGGAGTTTAAACACTTGATCGATGTATATATTACATTTACATTTTAGTCATTTAGCAGACGCTCTTATCCAGAGTGACTTACAGTAGTGAATGCATACATTTCAATTCATACTTTTTTTTTTTTTTCCCCCATTACTGGTCCCCCGTGGGAATCGAACCCACAACCCTGGTGTTTCAAACACCATGCTCTACCAACTGAGCCACAGGGAGGCCGAGTGTAATTGACTTTAGTACAGCTGTTTTTTAGTCAAGACTTTTAGTGTTGTTTAACATAATATGTAATTGTTGTACTGTATGTGTATTTATAGTTTTGTTGAATGTTCTATTAGTGTATGTAAGCTGTTTTGTCTGAAACGTTGTTCCCCCTGCTGCTATTGGACCAGGTCTCTCTTGGAAAAGAGATGTTAGCTCAATGAGGAAACCTTTATTTATACAGGTTAAAATAAAAATCATCCTATACTCATTTGTGGCCAAAGCAAAAAAATCTAAACATTAGAAAAACCCCACCTCAAACTTGTATCTCAAACAGACATTTTCAAAAATGCTCACTATTTCCTCATAGAGGAGGATTAGCTGGCCAATCGGCAGTCTACTCGCATTAATATTTTTGATGACCAGTATACGCCCACACTGTTCTGTTGTTGGGGTACACCCACACCCTTCCAACACAGAAAGCTGCTTTTTAACAAACTTAATTAAAACATTTAGGAAGGAAAACTATTTCACTCATTGTAATGAATTATTATAGGTCATAGTTCATAGAAATCTGGAAACGCTGGACAGTTACTTTAAAAAGAGAGAAGAAAGGACTGCAATAGCACAACTGGAATACTTTTATCTTGTATCATTCTGGAGATGATGTCTCCTCCTAACTGTTGCCCACTGGAAGCTTAAAGGAGAGTGGGCTTTGACCATTAGCTGATATTCCTGTTAATTCCCTCATTCATTTAAAAAATATCTTAGGATGCTGTGTTTGTTATAAAGACATGGCTCTCGTTCCGAATGACACTCTCGTCTGAAAGAGCTTCCCCACAGCCCAGAGTGTGATTCTCTTATAAGTCTCTCTCCAGCTCCACATAGTAGGCCAAGATTTGGTGTACTGGCTGGCATCTCCAAAAGCTGCCTGGTGAACTCACAAGTCTTCACATCTGCTTGTCAAGAAACAAACCGTGGAAGGACTCACTTTGTAGTCACTTGTCCCATCTATAAATATTCCCACTGTTCTCACATTGTGAAAGTCGGACAAAAACCTGCTGTGGTCAGAATACTGCTACATTAAAACTCAGGGAGCATCTATTCTTAATAGTTTGTGGGCATTCCCCTTTCTTTTCACATGTCAAAGAGACAAACGTGCTTTAGTTGGTTGCTTTTGGTTTTTCAAACCACGATTAATGGAATGCATGCTTGAATTGCCACTAAAATGTCTTAAACTTTTCACTTTGAGTTTCATGTTTCCTAATTACTCCCTTTGTATTCCCCACCCTGGGGCAGAGAAACAGCATTTTTGTTTGAATTCTGTGTCTGTTCCTACTAATTTTATACTTGTTTTCAAGAGTTGTCTCTAGGCTTGTTGCAACAACATTTATAGTTACCGTATTTATGTGTTGTGTGTTAACTTATACACATACGCAAACTCCATCAGATGACACCCAGTGCTGACTGTACGTGCAGCTGTTGTGGCTGGATGTAGATGTCTTGGTAAAGCTAACAAACAGCAGGTATGGTATCTTGTTGCATAAACAAGACAAGGCCATCCACTGACCCTACTAGACATGCAGGGATGACAGATTGGCCATCTCTTAAAAGCAGTGACACATGACCCACCCTGACTCCGACACCCCCTTGTCCGCTGCAGACGGCTCTCGGAGAGGCAAGGTCAAAGGGGTGATGACCCTGGGCCCCTCATTTTACCGTCCCCGTGACCCAACAACAGAGTAACTACCCTCCCCCCTGCACAGCTTGGGTTGACACACTTCCCATAAGCATTACCATCTGTGCTCTGGTCCTCCTTCACAAGCCAGCCCTCTCTCTCTTTCGCTGTCTGGTTAGTGGTTCCCGCTCTCCTCCTATCTGTGGCTCCCTGCCCTTTTTCCTGTCTGTCTTTCTCTGTGAATGTATGTGTATGCTTGTGGGACCATTTTTGGAGGGGCGGGGGGGTCCTCCCATCCCAGAATTGGAGCTTTCCCTCCCTACATCAACCTCTCCCTGTGCCAAGAATACTGACCTGGATATGCACTGTTCCGGTAAGCCTGACCCCTTCGGTCTGTCAGGACCTGATCTGTCTGAGTGAGAGAGCTTGTGTGTGTGACGTTTCTCCCAACTTTAACAGCACTTTTTCATACAGAAAGGCAGAGAGCAATGCTGAGGTCGCTGAATGAGTTTGGTGGTTTCTCGCTGGCCCCTCTCCCTCTCTCTCCCTCCTTTCTATCCTTGCTCTGTGGTGTTTGGACTCCAACCCTTTCAGACTCCTTATGGTTTCTGTTGAAGTCTCAGCCAGTGGTATTCTCTGAAGCCTTACAGAACAACCAAACCGCCAGCACAGGCCTCGCCTCTCCCCTCCACCGTCCCGTCCCAGCTCCAATGTAGGAAAAAAGAACCAGGACAAAGCAGCCCAGCTCATTTTACATCAGACTACAGGAACTATACAGACTCATTTTAGCAAGGGCTGCTTTTGCGCTCATTGTGGGGGTACAACACTCTTACCTATCATGGATTGTACCGCGTCAATGAGGAAGACGTGTGTCCGCACAGGGGTGAGGTGTTCGCGACAAAGGTGTTTGCGACGGCGCCGGGAACAGGGTTGTGGAGGCGACGCTATGGCAGCAGGAGTTCGTCATGCCTCGTTACTCCGGAGATTGTTGTTGGATATCTGCTGTTTGTCCCGTGGGCACACCTCAGAGCTGCCTCGCATTCAGACAGGCCACACTGGAGGAAGTGATGGACAAGAAATGGACAGAGAAGGAGGAGGTGAGAATAGAGGGAAGAAGTGGAGAATGGAGGAGAGAGTTAATGAATGCGGACAATCGCTGTCTCATTGTCCATCGCAGCTCATTCAAAGCTCTTCTTTCTCTCTCTCCCCACCTGACTCCATTAGACAATCCATAGTAATACTCAATGATTGACAGCACGTTTGACTAATAACCGCTCACTGTGCTCTGTAGTTCGTAGGCCTCATTCCTCCCCTCACCAGAGCAAGACAGGAGGGTGTTGATGATGAGGAGGCATGGCATCTGTCTGTAATAAACCCTGTGATAATGATATATATTTGACCTCCGTCATTATCACTTCTGTCAGCTCATTACATTTGATCCATTGGAATGCCTCTGTGTGGAGTGTGTGTCACGATGAGAGATGGAGATGGACCATAGGCATGGCTGAGGTGTCATCCGTCTCGATTAAGGGAGATTTAGTTGATGTGGAGACACAAATGGAGGGAGATCACAGCATAAATGGTGTTCGATTGTATAGAGAGAGAGAGGTGTACATTCGGATAGTGTCTCTAGAGAAGGAAGAATATTGTATTGAACTGAGGTTTTATGTAATTTCAGTTCATTTGTGAGATATTGAGTACACAGTTTAACTGTAACACAGATGACTGTAAACAAACGATAGGTGGTTTGTTAACTCTTGCTGGCACAGGAAGTGCTGCATTTAATTGCTCAAGTTACTGTCTCCACAACTGTTTTTAATACTGTCTCCAGCTTATGTTGAGTGTATTTATTCCTGGATCTCCATACAGATAGACCCATCTCATTCATCTCCCAGCCTTGCCTCTCTTCCCCCGCCACCACCCACCCTCAGAACCTCTGAAGCCACTCCACTCTGTGCAGCTCCACTAACTCAAACCAGCTTGCTGACTTATTTTCGGGCATGTACTTTCGGAGCATAGCGCTTACGGGCATTGTGATCTTACCTCCCCTATAGGTCTATCTCTGTCTGTCTGCGTCTGTCTGTCTGTCTTAAAAATAAAATATAAACTCCGACTCTCTACCAAAATGGTAATTCAAACAATGGGTGACCTGCCAACAAGTTCAGTATGTGTTGTTGTTAAGATGACCTGCCACTCAAACTGCTGCCTATGATGGCTTTTTTTTTTTTTTACTTCAGTTGCATTACAAGATAGTTGTGATTTGTAGAAGAACAGTAATGATTTCTAAGCATTGGGAACCTACTCCAGAGGAGTTGGAAACAATGTGTCAGTGCCATTGGAATGATAATAAAATGATTAGATTAAGGGTTCTCAGCGTCTGTAGCTATTAAATGCACTGCTGTGTGGTGGGTCGTTCTATTTCAGTGCAACGTAAGCTTTTTTCACATGCTGTTTCAAAAGGCTTTGTCACTACTGGCCTTGGAAGGAGGGGTCTACTTTCCAAGGGCTTTGCCATTCAAATGTTGGGGTTGAAGCTTGACCACCGCTGCCAGCTATGATATCATATCAGTCATTGGTTAATATGCCATCACTCAAAAACCACTTAGCCAATTGCTATCACCTCTCCTGTTTTGAGACCCTTGCGCATTACAGCTGCTGAGAGAGAAGGCATGAGGTTTCCTCAACCTAACTGATGTTTTTTTTCTTCTGCTCTGCCGTAAACACAAACAAATAATTAACGCTGTCTCTTACGGGAACCACGCTTGGTTAGAGTAGAGCTTGCTGGGAGATGGAGGAGGCGGGGACCAAGGTACTTTGGGATGTTTACGAGGGGTCCCCATGGGTCTTGTATCCCAGAGTGGAATGACTTTAACATCTGAGCTGAGGAGACGCTACTGCTGTTATTGTTTGGATTAACAAGTGAGGAAAAGGGGGGCGTCATGGCAGACCAACAGAACATAGTTAATTTAGCTGTTGTGACCCTCCGCTGTCCAACTCCCCCTACTACAGACATGGCCAGTCACTAGTTAGCACAATGTTGGGAAGCTCACGAGGATGGGTTCTGTCAATGCACTATATTGCCATTTCTGAGGTTTCTTGCAGTGACCCAAGCTTGGCCTAACTGCCCAGAACAAGCTAGTTCCAGTCTGCAGTGTGTTCTCTGGACCACTGTAACTGTGTGTTTCCTTGGCAGATGAATGCAACTGGGGTCATTCAAACAGGGATAACCTGTTAGTCATAAATCCATCCACCTCCCCTGCTCTCCTGTTAAAATTCCTGTTGCTGAAATTACCCCCCACCTCTAACCCCTGTCAGTCTCCAGCCCCCTGCAGCCAGTCTGACCTA